>NC_136072.1:24724908-24729908 GCF_964261635.1 Lissotriton helveticus
GAAACTGCGTTGCAATGTAATACAAAGTATTGATATAAACTGCTGCTCTGTTCTCCACATGCACACTCTGACCTCTCATTGGAGGAGAGCCAGACACCCGCCCACTAGGGTGGGGCATGTTGTTCCGGGGAGGCTCTCTTCAGTAAAAGGGAAGTAACCCAGCATTAAAAAAAGTCGACCCAAACACTTGCCGGGAACCTGTGGTGCTTCCTGATGTGGTCCTTCGGAAGAACTTTTGTTCATACCTACAAAATGGCACCAACCCTTACACTCTTTTTTTGTGTTTAATACGCTTTATTGAATCATAAAAGTCAATAAACATACATTAAAGGCCTAAAACTAAAATCAGAATATAAGAGATAACTTGTTATCATAATAGATACGGCAACAGAATCACAGTAGAAAGCTATTTATATTTTAGGGGAGAAAATAGGGGGAAAGGGAGGAGGGAAAGGGGGAAGGGGAAAGGGAGGAATGCTAAAAATATTCAGAGGTTCTAGAGAAACTGTTAAAAACCTTAAGCTCCTAAGAATTATACAGTATAAGAACAAATTAACTGTTGAGTAAAAACCCTTGCACTCTTGATACTCTTTCATGATTGTGCACTTCTTCTAAGCAACTGAGTTTTGAGTAAACGAAGACCAAAGAAATGTATTATTTCTCTTCCCTGGGCTCTCTCTGCATTTTTTTTTTCATTTTATTTTTTACATTTACTTTCTTCTCCCAAAGTAGAGATTTTCTTCGGGAGGCATCATATTTATCTTAAATATTGACTTTGTTTGTTCTTCCATGGAATTCAATTTTGTGCTTCATATATTTAAAATATTAAACCCGGTGCATGTAGGCTTCAGACACACCATGATGACATCCGGGGGCAGAGCCAGCACAAGTCGAAGGAAAAGCCTCGTTGCGGCACTGCGCTTATTAAAGCTGTAACCCCGCTGAGGAGAAGCGTCCATACAAAACAGAAAACGCTGATCCTAGTATCACGATTGGTAAAGACTGACCAATTGCAACATACCGCACAAATCGTGTGAGTATTAGTACTTGTTTGTTAGTCCTGACGAAAGCTTCATAGACCCCTAGGGCCATAGGAGCTGAAACATGTCGACAATTTTTTAATACCAATAGATCCAGTAACTCGATCTTTTTCAAGTATGAATACAATTTTAATTTGAGGGAGCTCACCACCATTAAACTTTTTGGGTGCTCTTCCTCAATTTTTAAAGATTTTTTCCTTTTTTTGCAAAGTTTGTTTTACACACCTTTTTGTGGGAAAAATCCTCTATCTCTGACACTGCACTTTGAGACTGGAGGTACCTCTGGTTGAGGTCGGCACCTACCATTCTTTGGAATACCCAATGATAACTGCCACGACTTCAATGTGGGGCGGATGAAACACATATACCGCACTCCCCAAATTAACATTGTTTTCTTTGAGGGTTTCCAATCACTTTTTCCGAAACCAACGGTCTTGAAGTGTTACAAGTGTCCCCTTTTTCCTTTGATAAATTACTACACCATGAAGACGGTCTATCTCCATCATCTCCACTCATTAACGATACAGTGTGGGATCACTTGGACCCAAGTTTGGAGCAAACATGGTAATCTGAAGGTCACGAGATCCAGTCTTGGCGGGGTGGACTTTCATCTTTCCACTGGATGTTTCCATGAGGGGGAGCAAAGAGTTGCTATGAAACCCCGAGGAGTGAATAAGAGTCTGGACTGTGCATGCTGTCAGGTGGTAGAACAGCAAGAGAAACTCAAGTGCCGCACTGCAAAGATTCTGAAGACAGGGTTATCAACTTCAGATGGGTCCGCAGAACATCTATGTGCTTTGTGACCGTTATCATTCGAGAAAACCCGAAAATCAACACAAGGGCCAGCGACCTCCGCTGAGGTGGCTGCAATGAACACGCTGTGTGGTCAAGCCTGGCCAACTTCTGAAAACAGCTCTTGGAGATCCCACATTCCACAACGTGGATATCCATTTCCGTGGTCTTCTGAACTCCCTCTGTGTGGGGATATATAAAGAAATGGCCATACCACTAGGCGTGAACCAGGATGAAACTGGGATACTTCCAATGATTTGGAAGACAGAGGCATCACACTAGTCTCATATATGATTGAACCCAGCCGTATTATGGTACCTGAGGCACTGATGAAGGGTTGTGTCATGTCATCCCAGACAAGTGGAAGCATAGTGACCTGTTGCATGACTCCCCTAGAGTGGAGAGGTCGTTTGCATTTCACGTATGGCCATGTCTCCATTTCCGGAACTTCTGTGTAACCTTAACATAGAACCACGTCAAGGCTACGCGATCTTGCTCCCAATGACGTGAATACACGCACACTGTTACACCACCAAGAAAGCACGTCATTCAGTCATTCATTCGAAATGTATGTCAACTTGCATCAGAGCGCTGCGATACCTCTTGACCTTTTCCTCAACGGCAACTGCGCGCACCATGTTTTTTTCTCCCACAATGAATAACCGCCTTGTGTGCCAAGTTTCAGGCGCCACGGAGTGACTAATCCGCAAGCTGCAACTCTTCCTGGGAATATTAAGAAAAACACCCTTGGGCAACTTTCTGTTGGGAAGGGAATTGTGTAAGCACTTTACCAGATTACTTAAATGAAATGCAAATGTTTACAACTGGGTGAAGAGGAGGCTTGTTACCTGCCTCGCTTACGGGGAAGTCAGAAACACCATCTAGTTGTTTTCGGTGGTTTATGTTACTTAAATGAGTGAGCAATGATATGTCATCTTAATTAGTGGTTATAGCCTGTCTCATGAGACTCATCCAGCTAATGGCCACAGGGACAGGATGAGGAAATAGAAAGAGAATTTAGAAGATCCATAAACCACAGAGCAAGCAGAAGGCCAAAGACTGCTGAGAAGCCATCAGCAAGATCTCGCTCCGAAGAGGCCGTCAACAAGCTCTAGAAGGCGTAAAACCACAGTGAAGCCACAGCACCTTCAAATCATACTGTAAAAAGTTCTTTTATTGGGCATGATAAAATTAAGAATATTTAAAAAGGACATGGAAGCCCTGGACATAGGGTGCTTTACAAGCCTTTGTTATTCCTTTTCAATTTGCTTAAATTCTTCTCCATTTGTCCACCTGTTCATATTAACTGAAATAACATTCTCTATTAAATTTGCCTTACTCTTTTTTTCTTAAGTTGTATATCTATTGTCTCTGAATGCGTCTTCTTTCTAATTCCAAGTCTGAATTTTTCTTTACAATTTTTCAAACTTTTCCCACTGAAGATATCTCTCATTTTCCTTTCAGTGTGTCTTTTAAAAAAAAATCTGGAGCTGCTTTTATTAAAGGTGTGTTTATCTTTTGCTTTCAAGTGTGTCTCTTCCATCGATCGCGCAATAGTCCATCCCTCTCAGCCATTGCTGGAAGATAGGGGCCTTCCTGGTTCTCGTGTGTTTCGCTATGTCCCGTTTAGCGAGTGTGCATCCAACCCGAACCAGAATGCGATGTCCCCGGAAGCCATTCCATCCTGGAAATACTGCCAGTAGAGCCATTTTGGGGTCTCAACTTATGAGGAAGCCTATAACCTCCTCTACTGTGGAAAGATTTATACCCCAGTATTTGTGGATAACCGGCAATCCCAAATGGTGTGGATGCAGGTACCCATGGATTCTCCGCAATGGAGGCAATCTGGACTCGCGACCCTTACCATTTGCCGTAATCTATGAGGTGTGTAGTAGACCCTGCGTAGTTATATGAATTGAATCGGCCTTAGGTGTGCTGGGATCACTAGCTGTTTGTTCGCCATTTTGGCATCTACCCAATCTTCCTCATCTAGCTTGCAGATGTCGGAGGTCCGTCTGTCTCTCAGGAGCCCCATAGAGTTGGGTATATTGATCACTAGGGTCTTGTACAGCCATGATATTCCTTCCCCACCGATTTCCCCAATCGTGAGTTTGGGGTCCAGTGGATTGTATTCAGGGAGCCGGGCTGATTCCCTTCCCATGTGAGAGGATGTAGCCTTAGGGCAAGAGTGGTCGACCTCGAAGCTGGGTAACCGGGTTCGAGTCTCGGCATCGACGCTCAACGATTCTGGGCAAATCACCTAATTTCCCGGTGCCTAACAAAAATGAATGTGTCCATCTGTAAAGAAACTGGTGCTCATGTAAAGCGCTCTGATACCTAATATCTCCGGGTCTATTTTGAGCTATATAAAAACCTAAAAAAAGTTAAGCAGTTGGAGAAATGGATTGGTGCTTATTGTAAACTGAGCTCAATTGGTCAAACGAGAGCACGTGTCCTTGGGGCCAGACATCCCCCTTCATATGCAGTCTTGATATGAGGGGACTGATATTCTGTTTTACGTTCCGGATACAGAGCGTTGCAGGGGGTCCAATATACACCACAACTTGACTAACATAAAATAACATAACATTGCGTGTATTTGTAAGTGGACGTTCACCCAGAAGGGTATCTTGGCGCTGAATAACAGATGACTAGAGGGACCTCATCTAATAAAGGCTGTGGTCAGATGAGCATCTATAGCATGGATGGACTGGAGACTTGCTTTATTTCTCTGCCTATTTTATGTTGGAATCCAGTGCTATGCAGCCTTACAGGTGCCTTAGGGCGCTATACTCAAACAGAAGGATAACTAGTTAATAAGTTTACAGGTTAATAAAAACATCCTACAGCTGGATCTGAACATTTAATTTGAGCACAACACACACTAAATTATCTGTTAGTGGTAACAAAAGATTTGTTTTAAATACTAGGCCTGGGCGGAGTTTGCGGAGTTCCGCGTGACAAACAAACTCAGCGGAGTTCCACAAGCAGCGGAGTGCCGTGCAAACTGCTGTTCACGCTGATCTTCCTGCCGCTCTGGTAGAAATTCGACCCGAGCGGCAGTTCACACTCGCCAACTTACCAATGTCGAGTGTGAGTTTGGAAAAAACTCCGCTGCACTATGCAGAGCCTAGTTTTCTGCACTCCGTGAGATCCGTGGAGCGTAGT